>NC_037669.1:6155008-6186145 GCF_003255815.1 Theropithecus gelada | reverse complement strand
TTAAAAAAAAAAAAAGGGGTTTTTTTTTTTTTTTTTTTTTTTTTTTTTTTTTTTTTTTTTTTTTTTTTTTTTTTTTTAGCTAAATTGATTATTTTAGCCAGGCCAAGTTTAGTAAGGACTAGAATAGCACTGAGTTCATTGATCTTTAGTTCTTTAAAGAAGGAAGGAAGAGAATTCAGAAATGAAGCAAGCAATTCTTCATTCTATGCATAGAGATTGCAGGAATTGGAGGTGAAGAGGACGCAGCTGCATTTCTTAACTTTTGAATGAAAAGCAATTATGCCAAGAGCCTTCATTTTAGATTGTCAGCATGGGCCTATGTCATACCCATCCTGACACTCCCAAACTGAAGATTTTAAAGGCCTCCTGCCTTTGTCATTGAGACACCTGTCACCAACTACACTGAATCAGCATCTCTAGATGCTGGGAAATACATATTCAACATGAATCTATGTAAGACGCAACAGTAGGGAAGCTGGAATTCTTCAGAATCCTTAAAGAAAAAAAATGAAAGGAAAGTTTAAGCCTGAAAAAGAGCTGAAGTTGTAAAGAAATTTTTCACCCTGTAAAATACACTTCTGATTTCATGTTCACTTGTTTGTAATTGAAATCACTAAGCTCCAATGTCAAGATAACAATGTAAATTTTTGAAAATATTTTTAAAAATATATTGACTAAATATTATTGGAAGAAACTATTGAGGAAAAATATGGGTTTATCCATGGGAAATGTAGCCTATTTGGGCATATTATTACAGCAGGAAATATTTCTAAAGACTTTCTGTTTTATTTCAAGATAGAATAATAATTAGAATGAAATAATCTATCAGTCATATAGTCTATTCTTTAGGAAACATGGTAAAATAAAAAGAAACTGATTCTTTAAAGTACTAGAAAAATTTTAGTACTCTAAATGTTAAATCTCATTTTCAAACACATTTATTATTCATTCTTACCTTCTTCATCCTTGTCCTCCTGCTTAGGATCATATCTATGAGTCAATTGCAAAAGCAGTGCTCATTTCCCGCTTACTCAACTCTATCAAGATACTCAATTTATGATTTCTGAATTCAAAAGAGAGACAACCCCCAGAACTCCCAGTGACACTTAGACGAACTCAGAATTTTATAGTTCACCAGTTTAGATATCTTTCCAAAGAAAGGCTAATGATTTTTTTATACCTTATTAGCTATTTGATGGTACAGTTACACGAATGTATTCAATATTTAAAAATTAATAATTGTATGTAACTGATGGAGTAACAAAATCAAAATGTATTATATAAGATGAACCTTTACATGAAGCACTCAATCAAAACTCCTAATACATTAATACATACGATTTTATGCATTAAAATTAGAAATGTAGTAGTACATATAGTTTCTAAACTAATCATAGCCCATTTTATCTTGACAAATTATGACCAATAAAAATATTAAAAAATAAGTTTCTAGATTAAAAGGATGCCATCCAAAGGGTGCATACTGTATTTTCAAACAAATTTTAATAACTCTTGACATCAAATGACATGATACAATTACAGTATTAGATCAGGACTTCAGACTTTAGATAAATTCTAATGGAATACAGAGGAAATGGGATCCATTTATTTATGGCAAAACCAAGAGGGGAAAAATTAGATATAAAAGAATTTTTGACAGCAAGTACTTGACAGTCTATCTTAAGGTTAAAACTAATAATATTTTATCATGTACAATTCAATTTTCATCCATTTTGTCCTGGATATAAAAACAATCTATTTATTAACTGACTAAAACACCATCTTGGCTCTCATTCATTCTACTTTTTCAGTAGAATCTATTTAATTGAACATATTAACATGATTAATGTTCAGTCACTAACCTGTGAGATCATAGACCTGATACTCTCCGATATTAAACACTCAGCTTTGCATTTCTTTCTGATCAAGCCTTTGAAACTACAACTTTCCAGCAAGTAATGAAATTAGTCAAATGGAATATTGTTTTTTCACTGGCCTATCTTATCCTAATAAATAAGAGATAGTATGCATAGAACATTCATGCATCCTTCTTCTCAGGGCCACATGAAGGCCATCCCAAATGCTAGTATGGATGTCACTTACTGACCAACTCAAGTACTCATCAGAAAATATATTGACTGAGAATTAATGGTTAAAACTTTAGTTCTCCCTTAATATTAATGAAGAATTACCATGCTAGGTGTCAATGCAAAAAACAGCATAAGGCTTTCCAAAGAATCTTACGAGGCAGGCATTATAGCTCATTGTCTCAGAAAATATACACAGTAAATACACAGTACTGAGATGATTAAAATCCAGTACAACTGGAAATCCAGTTTTTCCACAACACAGATCATCATATTTGCTCAATTTTTAATTTCATCGTTTTGATATTGAAACAATAATCTGCTCTTACATCTTGGAAAATTATCATAATATAAAATTACTCTTTAAAATACTTTGAAATTTTATTTTTAATACATGACAAGCAAAATAATGACCTTCTTCCCTACCCTCCATCAAAGATGTCCAAGCTCTAATCCTTGAAACCTGTGAATATGCTGCCTTACATGGCAAAAGAAACGTTGCCTCTGCAGAAGTAATTTAAGTCAGGAATCTTGAGAGCAGAAGATTATCCAGTTGGGCCAAAGGCAGTCATAAGGATCCCTACAAGAAGGAGGCAGAGATGTCAGAGTAGGAGACAGTTGGGCCAAAGGCAGTCATAAGGATCCCTACAAGAAGGAGGCAGAGATGTCAGAGTAGGAGACAGATTTGAAAACGCTATACTCCTGGCTTTAGAAATGGAGGAACCATATCATTAGCCAAGAAGTGTAGGAAGCCTCTAAAATCTGGAAAAGGCAAGGAAACAGATTCTTTCCGAAAGCCTCCAGACACTGACACATCCAGCCCTACTGACACTTTGATTTTAGCCCAGTAAGATCCTTTGGGGACTTCCAGAACTGTAGCATAATAAATCTGTATTGTTTAAATCACTACATTTTTGGCAATTTTTTTTTTTTTTAACAGCAGCAATAGAAAATGCATGTGGTATAGGGCTATTGAGTGACTCTGCTTTCCTATGGTCTTGAC
This sequence comes from Theropithecus gelada, assembly GCF_003255815.1. NCBI lineage: Eukaryota > Metazoa > Chordata > Mammalia > Primates > Cercopithecidae > Theropithecus > Theropithecus gelada. The sequence continues at coordinate 6,183,055 of NC_037669.1, read as the reverse complement.
AGTAATGAAGCCACCATAAGCTTGTAAGCATCATAATTGGCATCTACACTAACCCTGAGGATATGGGGAGAATCTGAGTTATTAGTTTGACTCTCTAGGCAGCATTTGCTTGACTGTGCACTCCACTTTAAACCATGGAGGCCATTTTGAGCTTTATTATAATACCATTCCCAGAACATATTATGAATTGGAATGAACTGTGTGTCAGTTATACAACAAAAACTTCAGCTCTCTGTATCCGCTTAGATGCAATTAATGAGCCAAAAGAGACCAATCATATTAGTTTTAACTGCTTGGCCTTAAGCTTACAGCAACTTCCTGCCTTCTTGCTTTGGAAAGGTCATCATAATTCTATTTTAAAATCCTAAAGATTACAAAACATTTAAAACACTTCCCTGAAAATTTTGTGAGCTCCCAAAACCCAGTCAGGTCAATAAAGAATTATCATTTAACATTTGTTAAGCATCCACAGCCTGGAAAGTATCATACCAGACAAAGAAAAACAGACAAACACACTAAAGAAATTATGAGAACTTCTTTTGAAAAAATATAACCCTCACCTATAGGTCCTGGGAGGTGATTATTCTGATTGGCCAGAAGCTATGACTGAAGCTTGATTACAAGCAACAAGCCGTGATACAAAAGCCACACTAATTTTTGTTCCTGGTTAAAATGTCAAGGTCTATGATTGGACTAGAGGAGTCAAAGATCTGAACTATTCTCTGATCATTTTGAGAGAAAGGTCAGTGTATGATGATATGTACTTCAGTAATAGGCCTGCACATTTTGTGAAAATGATTTTTTCATCCTCTGTTCTTGTGGCTAATCTCTGAATTACTTTGGATACTGATGACGAACAAGGTTTTGTGCTCCATGCGGTAGGAGAGACAATAATTAATAAGGCCCTCGTTTCAAGGATGTCGTCACCTAGTGGAAGAGAGAAAAATACATCCGTATGCACATGCTTCCCCGACGGTGGGAATATCACGTATTTCCCTCCTCGTGCTTAGCAGAAATTGTCTCATTAAAGATCCTTAATATGTGACTAATTATGTAATTACAAGGCAAGGTAGAATGAGGTAAAGATTAAGTTAGAGGTACAAACAAAATGCTGTATATTAAATGCTTCCCAATATTTGGAGAACGGCTAGCTTGTATAATTAACAGTTGCTAAATAATAAAACTACGTTTGGAGTAATATAAATGACCTAAGGTCAAAAACCTCTTGTGTTGAAATAAAAGCAATATTTTTTAAAGTTAAATGAGCTTTTGGCTTGACTTTAAAGGAACTCCCATATCGATGTGGTGACAGGAATTTACAACCCCTTTCCTTCGCATCAGAGGAAAATCTGAATCCCAGGAATTAATTTAAGACTCATGTCATTCCCCATTCAACAGAGAAAGCAACCATTAAAAGCTACTAAGGTCTCTGGGCTGATGCCAGACCCCAAGGGCTCCAATGTACAACGCTGTCGCCCCACTGGCAGCACTCAGCTTTACTAATGGAAGAAATGTTCTTTCCTCCATTTAGATTTAAATGACGCTATCTGTAAAACAGGAAAAACAGTTTAGATATGTAGGATGAACAAGTCTACAGATCTAATATACAACTTGAGGGCTATTGTTAATAACATTATACTGTGTTTGCTATTCTTGCTAAATGAATAGATTTTAGCTGCTCTTGACACAAAAACAAAAAAATTGGGTAACTATATGAGACAATGGATATGTTAAATTCCATCACTATAGTAGCCATTTTACTATCTATGGTATATATATTCCATAACATCATATTGTATTCCTTAAATATATACAATTACATTTATTATTTTAAAAAGTTTGTATTTCTAAGATGAGCTTTCTTAAGAGTTTGTGTAACAGTGAAAACACCAGTGGGAGGTGGGGGTGGGGGAAGGATCATAAAATTGAAGGATCCACTTTAACTCTCCTTCAGGGAACTGGATTCTGGGAGTCTGCAAATTTGCAAACATATAGGATGACTTATCCAATGCTGGGAGCACCATTGAGACTGTGGGACTCAGGAAACACACAGACTTTTTGTTTTGTTTTGCTTTTTTGTTTTGTTTTGAGATGGAGTCTCACTCTGTTGCTCAGGCTAGAGTGCAGTGGCATGATCTTGGCTCACTGCAACCTCTGCCTCCTGGGTTCAAGTGATACTCATGCCTCAGCCTCCCGAGTAGCTGGGACTACAGGCACACACCACCATGCCTGGCTAATTTTTTGTATTTTAGTAGAGATGGGGTTTCACCACATTGGCCAGGCTGGTCTTGAACTCCTGACCTCAGGTGATCTCCCTGCCTTGGCCTCCTAAAGTGCTGGGATTACAGGTGTGAGCCACTGTGCCCAGCCAGGTGCATTTAATAGCACAACATGTCAGGAAGGTCAGCATCTCTCAAGAGGCAGATAGGGCCAATTTCAGACAGGGAAACTTGAAGGGGTAGACAAAGTCTATAAACAACAAAACTGAGATCAGGAAAGGAGGAAGTAACCATGGGAGTGCCCCTCTTATTAGATGCATCTCTAAAGACCTCAGAGAGCCAGTTCAAAAGAAAGTTCAAATTGTCTGGAGCTTTCTTTCCATTCTTTGTTGTCATATCCTTATGAAACTTCTCCCACTATACATACTTGCAGTTTTGTGTATTAGCCTTTCAGAGGCTGCATGACGAGGTGCAAAAATGAAGGAGCTCTGCTCCATCCATGTACTCCAAAATGCCATGAAAGAAAAGCCACTGAGTCTATGATGACTTGCAAATACAAATGTTAATCAACAGCACCAAAAAGTCCCAAAGAGCATCAGTGGAGAAACCCATACCCCAGAGGAACATTTGTGGAGGATAAATGAAGAGACATTGACGTTTACACTGCTAACTACCTAGTGTATTATGAGAGTCCACTCCCACCCAAGAAGTGAAGGAATGACCCATCAAACCTCAGATTTACATAAACTAAGTATCCACAGTGGGCTAACATTTTGAAATAGCAACCCAAAGGTGTTTTTAGTGTTTTGTTTGTTTGATTTGTCCTTCCATAGTTAAAATTAGACCTTAATGCTGAGATTTATTAACTTCAAGGAGAGATAAACTAGAAACATTTGTACTCTGGCTGGGCACAGTGGCTCACGCCTGTAATCCCAGCGCTTTGGGAGGCCAAGGTGGGAGGATCGCTTGAGGTCAGGAGTTCAAGACTAGTCTTGCCATGGTGAAATGCCCTCTCTACTAAAAATATAAAAATTATCTGGGCATGGTGGTGCATGCTTGTAATCCCAGCTACTTGGGAGTCTGAGGTGGGAGGACTACTTGAATCCGTGAGGTGGAGGTTGCAGTGAGCTGAGATGGCTCCACCACACTCCGGCCTGGACAACAGAGCATCTCAAAAAAAAAAAAAAAAAGAAAAGAAAAAAAGGGAAGTATCATATTCTAGATCTTGACTGACAAATGGATTCTTAAAACCAAAATAGAGATAATAGTTTTCAAAGCCCCCAAATTTGATTGAGGGAACCAGTTTTCTTACTGAAATAATTTTTTGAGCCCGGTAGGCCTCAAACATTTAAATTTATACTATTAATGGAGAAAAGTGAATATTAACATGACTTGGCTTTCCCATTCAAAAGAACATAAGGTTCAAACAGATTGGAGGAGAAGAAATGTTGGATTAAGAGGTTTGCCTTTATAGCTCTTGAGACATCTCACCACTAAACGAAGCCAGTAAAGCATGGAGGTTGATTATGGTGTGCTTTCGGCAATCTCATTATTTTTATCATATTGCTAAAATATACTTTTAACTTCAGTTTACAATTTTTTATTTCTGTGGTAATAGCATGTTTTTTGGCGGTGCTTTCTTTCAAGTTTTGATCACTATACAGTGATGAGTCCAGTACACATACAGATGAGTCCATGTTCATACTGCTGATAAAGACATACCCGAGACTGGGAAGAAAAACTAGTTTTAATGGACTCACAGTTCCACCTGGCCGGGGAGGCCTCACAATCATAGCGGAAGGTGAAAGGTACTCTTTACATGGTGGTGGCAAGAGAGGATGAGAGAGAAGCGAAAGCAGAAACCCCTTATAAAACCATCAGATCCCATGAGACTTATTCACTACCACGAGAACAGTATGGGGAAACCGCCTGCATGATTCAATTTCCCACCAGGCCCCTCCTATAACACGTGGGAATTTTGGGAGTACAGTTCAAGATGAGATTTCCACGGAGACACAGAGCCAAACCGTATCAATCAGTTTTCTGGATAGCTTACATCATGGTCAAACAAAAGTAATTCATTACTTGGAAATTCATTAATGGGAAGTCATTCATTAATGGGAAAACAGTTTCAATGTTGTAAAATAATTCCAGTATTAACATATGAACACGAATTTCTGATGCTCATTCTTCACACAATATTGAGGCTATGGTGAAAACATTACAAGTGAATTGAAGTCATAAAGTTATCAAGTTTCTTCATTTCTTTCCTGCTCTGGTTTCTTTCAAGAGCAAAATGTTTTTATCTCTCAGGTTGTTGGACACACTAAAATAAACAGAGTTATTTACTCTTTCCTCTAATTCGCTGTACCTTTTAGAAGGTAATCAAGTGGAACCAATGGAAAGCACAGCTGAAATTTGTTTAATAAAAAGCGATCCGTTGGTCTTCTTGCTTGGAGGTACAAAAGTATGGTATGCCTCAGAGGTGACTTAATGCCACAGCAGTGTGATAGGATGATCTTATCAAGAATCCATTTTCTTTCTGTTGTGGATTCGCCTCCCAGAATTTCTGCCTCATTAAGGTTGATTTATCCAACACAAGATGACTACAATCAACTGCCAGGACTACCTGATTCTGAATCTAACCCCAATGCAACAAAATAGTCACTCTTGGAAATTATCTCAGAGGTATAGTCAATTTGTCTACCCAAAGTTCTCAGGAAAACCTCTTCTCATGTCTCATTAACCCAAATGGAATCAAATAACTACTCCCAAATCTGTGCCTTTCTAAGGATAGCTTTCTGTTGATGGCCTTAGATTTCAGCCAACTAGACCGAACCCCAGATCCAAAGATAAAGCCAATTTCCTTCAAAACACTTCTTAGACATTGTATGGGGAGTTACCAAGAAATAAAATAATAGATCTGGGGGAAAAACACAATGTCAATCACATGTATTCTACTTTGGCTTACATCATGCATATGCTTGTGTTTTAAAAGTCTTGATACCTTTTCTACTCCTCTCCATTACAGTCAGGGTAAAAGTAAAAAGGCATAATTATGTAATAAAAGGACAAGGTAAGCACATAATGTTTTTAACATGTAAGAGATTTTTAATGGTATAAATAACCTAAAGTGTGACTGTTGTAATAAATAATAAATGAGCGCTAACTTATTTATGAAAGGATTTCAAGTCTCAAACCTGGGTCCAGGGAATTTGGGATTTTTGCTTATAGTCTGTGTTTGCTTTACCCACTAAAGAAGAAATAAGTTATGGGAATATGTGGAAAATGAAAAGTTAAAATAAAAGTCATCCTAAAGAGCATGAAATAGTCATATTTTTATATCAGGGAAAATGAGTTGTGTAGAATTTTTTACTTATAAAAATGATTACTTGTCTACTAATATGACCGGAAATACCATGACATAACCTGGCTAGAGATAGCCTATAATATCTGGGCTAAGGTATTAGCATTTAAGATAGAGATTATGTGGACAGGTTATGAATAAACTTTGGAATAAAAGTTACTGGACTCAACTGATGGATTAGACATAGGAGGAAGGAGAAAGAGAAAAGTTTGGACTAATTCCTAAGATTTAATCTGGGCTGCTTGTGGTCTCATTTACTTAATCTGAGGAATACAGAGGAAATTGTCCAAGAACTCTATCTTGAACAAAAGGTTTAAGATAATCAAGAGTGGAAGTATGGAGAACACCATTGGCTATACAAATATAGAGGGATCAGGGCTAGAAACGTACTGCTGAAAATCACCTATATAGAGATCAAATGTTAAGCTATAGGACTGGATCACCTAATAAAAGAGTATACAGAAGGAAAGTAGAGGGCTCAGAAATGAGCCCTGAATCCCTGTATAAGTTGAAGATTTGGAAAAGGAGACGTCCCCAAAGAAGTTCTAACTGGAATACTACTGAAGAAAGAAGAAAAACAAGAGTATGTATGTTTCAGAGAACAAATAAAGAAATAGATTCAGAAAGGAAGGCCGACTTCCCTGAGTTCTGCTGAAGTCAACATGAAAACATGGAGGAAACCACTGGATTTGGCCACTAGTAACCATGACAAAGCAATGTGAGTGGAGAAGAGGGGAGATAGCTTGGAAGGCTGAACATAAAATGAAGGGTAAGTTTGACAATGTGCACAAACAATTATTTTGAGAAGTTCTGAAATGATAAGGAGCAGAGAAATAGTGCAGTAGTTGACACAAAAAGTGGAATCACCTTTTCAGGAAGGTAAGATATAATGTATTTTATACTATTTGCATAAGTTGAGGAGAATTGGCCAGTAGAGAGGAAATAATGGATAATGTGGGAGATAAAATATACATTCATAGAATGAAAGTTATTGAGAAGGCAATAGTCTTGGAGTGTCAGGCTCTTTGTCCCAGAAACCACACTTCTTACCATGTGGCTACTTGAAAATAATTGGGTTACATTAAATATATAGTGAATCATGACTCCTGAAACATCTGACTTTGTACAATTAAATGTCTATATTTAAGATGATGTTGAATATGTTTTTTTCTCTTACTTGATAAATGATATGAAAAGTTGAAATCTAAGAACAAAAGGGCATCAAATATCTAATATTCTAAACTAAAGTAGACAGACACCTTGATTGTGGCCAAACCCACTTTGTTAACACACACCAACCATCCCTACCACCCTATCCTTTCCTCCAAAATAAACAGGTTTATGCCTATAGTTATATTTTATTCTCAAAAGTGACCTGGTTTGGACATTGAAACATATGATCACCCTAACCCAATAGGCAAATGAGGGGCAATCCTTTGCAGAAGGAAAGATTAGCATCTTGTTTTCTGGATGAAAGTTGGTTCATGTCATGAACCCACTAATCTTCTTTAAGGCCTATTTTAGCAGACAGAAAAGAGAATTACCTAGAAAAGACAGAGTAAAGAGACAAGAACAATGGTGCAGCCTGAATTTCCAAAGTTTAATGTGGTGAGAATTCAGCAGATTTTAATAAGTCAAGCAGATAGTACAAAGAGTACCCAGATTTGAGCCATCTTACTGGTTCCCTTTCAAGAAGGGATGGCCACCGGGAGAACAGATGTTATAAGAATAGGGGTGGAGCCTTAGGGATGGAGGAGGAGGAAAGGCAGGAAAGGAGGTTAGAGGAAATAGAACCAGTAAATCTCCAGCCTCTGGGATTATGAGATGGAAAGAAAGACCTCATGGCCCCCAAATAATTACACCTGTGTTCTGGAAAAGCAGCCTTTGATACCTGCCAGAGGATATCCATAGCTGGCCATTGTTATGTACAGCAATATTTACAGCAGTGAAATGCACCAGAAGAGTATTGGCTGTTTCTGCAATGCCTCCTCCTACATTTGCAATGGAGTGGTCTGATCCAATAAGGAGCAAAGTAGCAGAAATGCAATGCTCCTTGGTCAGCACTGGGAGGACAAAGGGTGATGAAATTGAAGTTTTAAATTGGACAAGACTAGGCTGCACTTTTTAATAACTGAAAGTGATGGGAAAGCTACGGGATCTCCCAGGATGTCATTAAGGATCAGGAAAAGAACAATCAATGAAGCATGGTTGAAGGCAATGATTGGAGGAAAATACCAGTATCTCAGGGTTTGTATACCACCAGTTGAGATTGCCCAGTAAATGTATTTGATTAACAACCTTAGCTGCTGCTCTTTCACCCCACTAATTTTAATCATTTCATTATTGCAAGCTGCATTTTGGGTTTTGGGGATTTGATGTAGGTACAATGTGTTACATAACACTTTTTTAATGGTGGTTTATTTGACTCACAAGATTTAAAAGGTGCTTGGGAATGAACTCTGAACTCTAAATATATACATTCCCTTTCTAGGATATAATTTCTTCAAACACCAAAAGCAGTAATATCTAACCCAGAAGGTGGAAGTGTAGAAGGCTGATACATTAGGAACCTGCATTTCCATCTTGCCCTGCAGTGCACTAAATAAATGCAGAGGTTTCAACGGTTATCCATTTTAATTCTCAGATACAGAAGGGCAAGTCAAGAGGGTAACTAGCTTCTATAGATCTCTCCAAGAAAAACTGAAATGATCAACTTCAGGCAGCTAATCTAGCACTGGATTAAAACCCCTCAGGGAAATATTTATGTTTTACTAGTTTACTCAGAGAAACAGCTCTAGGGATCTGCAGAAATCCTCTGTGATTTTGACTGAAGGAAACACTGATGCCAGAGCTGAAGCTTGTGATTTAATCATAGAAGCAATTCAGCCTTTAGCAATCCTATCTCCTAAGAAATCAATAGCTACACTTTCAGTTCTATTAAAGGACTTTTTTAACTTCTCCACCTCACCAAGATATTAATTTGTATATGTTCTATTGTGTGCCTTTCTGGTTGATACCTTGAAATGCTGAAAGACTAATTCAATGATTCAATTTGAAATACTTTCCCCATAGGATTTCCTGTGTCATCATCATCATTATTTTAATTATTTATTGATTCACAGACTGCTTTTCAAATGCTGGAGTGCTTTAAAAAATTATTCACAACATCCAATAATAACATTGCACACACCAGCCTCCCAAACATAGAGTCTTCCATTTTGTTTGTGGTGGCACAAAATAGCCTTCATAGTCAGGGGTTCCCATTAGATTTGAAAAAAAAACGACAAATGAACAAACAAGCAAAAATTCGATTGAAGAGGCAGATACATTGGGATAACTAAAATTCACACCCTCAAGAAAGTCTGCCCTATGATAATGCCAAGGGCTTCTGAAATATGGAATCATCTACGCTGACATTCTGAAAATTTCTACATGACCGCGCGCTTCACGATATATGCATTATACAGAGGCTGTGGTTTTCTATCAATTACGAAAAACACGGCCTCTTGCCCCAATTTGCTTGTATTATTGTTACTTACATTAAGACATTTCTTTCTCCCTTACATTCATGGCCGAATTAGTTTAACAGTTTGTGTGAATGTGGATTTCATTAAATTATGGGGTAGTCTCACAGTAGGGGTGCACTGAAATGGGTGCTAAATGGGGAGCCAGGAGTTATGAATTCTCTTCTGGAGACTGACCACCTGAAGTCCCTGCTCGCTCAAACACTCTACATTTTATTTCCTTGTTTAAAACTGTAAGGTCCTGGAAATAATGACTCTTTAAACTCTAAAAAGTTCAACTCTAAAAGGTTAAGATTATTGGATACCCATAAATTTTACACATTGCTGTTACCGCTAAGCATTCTTTTTGCAATGGAAACTCTGCAAACAGCTCAATAAATACTTGATTTCTCTCTTGTTGACAATATTTATTATTACATCTTCTAGAAAATATGCTTTATTATGTTACAATCAAAGTCCAAACTGATCTATTAGAGGAAACAGAGTGGGCAATGATAATATCAATTTGGTCTCTGGACTTAAGGGATAGAGACAAACACTGGCTTACTTACAGGGCCTTGTAATTAGTTTATCTTTATTAAATGCTAGACTGAAAACAGAATGAAGATATTTCCAATGTTATCAGAAAGCATGTTACTGAAGCTGATTAGAGCATATGTATTAGAGGTTTTCTAGTTGTGCAGGTATCACAAGTTACAAAGTGAGAACCATGTCTTCTGTTTCTATGCATGACCTACCTTGGTGGAATAGAAATATACATCTGTCCACAAATATTTATCAAGTTCCTACTGTGTGTCAGTCACATATGTTTAGTGAAAAAAAATACATCCAACCCCCGCCAAAAAAAATCTTTGTCTAAACAAGGATTTTGGAGAGAGAGGCAGAGAGAAAGAGAGAGAGAGAGAGAGAGAAACACAGACAAGTTGCATGTGCTTAAATTAGAAGCATCATTAGAACAATTTCCATCTCTTTGGTCAACTTTGTTCTCAGAATACCTAAGAGTGAAAAGGAACACATACATTTAAAATTCAAAGTTGTGAGAACAAAGATGCAAGTAGAATTAACTTGTGTCTGTATGTACTGAATTCTTTGTGCAATATACTTTTAAGGTTACTTGGTCATTAGTTCTATGTAAAAATTGATAATTGATATCCTAGACACTCTGACATCACGGTGCTTGCTTATTTGCTAAAGTTCAAGTAAGATCAATCTAGAAATACATTCTCATTTTCCAAATGCTTAGTCTTTCCCCATTTCTTTCCTCAATAATGGTTTATTTAAGTGCAAGTTTCCAAAATATTTGTCACAAGACTTATTCCTCAAAATGTTAAATTTTACAGTGTCATCAATCTACAACTTAAACCTCAGTTCTTAGCTGTCTTTACTCTTAATTTAGTTCCCAATGGAAAGTAACAATAAATCATGAAGACTGTATATAGCTGAAGAAAGAAGCATTTCCTATGCTCAAAATATTCACTGTGCCCCTTCTCATTTCTAACTCTAAAACAAATTTCTTTACTTTTATTACATATATTTTTGAACTCTGACTGCTTGTGTCTGCACTGAGCTCATTGCTGTGTATATGATGGCTGAGATATGCCCCTTGTCCTTGTCAAGATCACATTTAACATTGAGAAAAAAAGACCTAAGCAAAAAGACCTAATGCAAACCGATTAATTAAGCTGTGCTCCGAGTAATATAGAATCATTATGATATGGTTTGGTTCTGTGTTTCCACCCAAATCTCATCTTGTAGCTCTCATAATTTGCACATGTGGTGGGAGGGACCTGGTGGGAGATAATTGAATCACGAAGGCAGGTCTTTCCTATGCTGTTCTCATGACAGTGAGTAAGTCTCACGAGATCTGATGGTTTTTAAACCAGGAGTCTCCCTGCACAAGCTCTTTCTCGGCCTGCTGCCATCCATGTAAGATGTAACTTGCTCCTCCTTGCCTTCTACCATGATTGTGAGGCCTCCCCAGCCATATGGAAATGTAAGTCCAATAAACCTCTCTCTTTTTTTTTGTAAATTGTCTAGTCTGGGGTATGTCTTTATTAGCAGCATGAAAACAGACTAATACACATAGTGAGGAAAACTGTTTATGAATAAAGAGGTTCTAAGACCTTCAAAAAGAAGATATTTCATTGCCCCTTAAAGAATGAGTAGAGGCTCATCAAGGAGGAAAGAAGCAGAGGTTAATATAAGCCAAGTTTTAAAGATTGTATAATGTATAGGTAATTGTGAATAACCCAGGATGGTTAGAGATCAAGCTTTAATTGAACACTAAATGTAATGATTCTCACAAGCAAATTTCTTAATATATAGAAGACAAGTTACTCATGACTGACTAGTAAATGTAGTACAATATATCTCATCTTTTTGAGACCTGAGTCTTGCACAAAGATCTTGATTATATGGAAAACCTTTAGGAAATATCTAAACTCTATTATGTTATCAGGACAACTAATCATGATCTACTGATACCACCTTGTTTTCTTTTCATTGTTACTCCCCTCTCCATAACACTGTCTTCTACCTAAAACATTATCTCTATGGCTACTACTGACGAAGCAAAAAAAAAAAAAAAAAAAAAAGCCCATGTCAAGGTTAACAATCTGTTTTCTGTGAAAATCTTGATTATATTCCAAATTTAGAGGAAGAGTCATTTGGGCGAAGACATTTATGATTTGGGGCATAAAACATTTACAATTAGCTTTACTGACTTAATTCATTTTTGTTTTCTGTTATCCAACAACAAAAGAAACCCTTGTATTAGTTTATTTTCTTCAAAAAAATGTTTTCTACCACCTACATGGGGGAAGTAAAAAGAAAGGAGAAAGTAACATGAGAAAGAAAATTGAAAAAACGGTCTTATGATAGAAAAGTTTTCATTTCTATGTTTAATAGATCTCTAAAGCTTCCAAAAAATTCTCACAATTTATCTCCTCAGACAGATCAAGGAAGCATTATGAGAAACCTACAGCAGAAAGAAAATGTCAAGGAAACATCACAGATATAAAATAGATTTTTTTCATGAGCAAATCGTTTCTAGGACATATTTTCTATAAATGTCCAGCACTTGCCTTGTGCAGGTGTTCTTGACAAATAATTCAGGCACAGAAATTCTAGAATGTTAAAAATCTGAGTTCTGATGTATCTTTTCCATACAAGTCTATTGTAAATTCAAGTTAAAATGCTGATAAAGTGTATGTCCTTAATTTTAGCTTCTGTCATTTGAAAATGGAGAATTTAAATGTCAATACAAATGATTTTATAAATATGCAATGCTTTGGAAATCACAAATTCTAAAGTTTTTGAATGCAAAGAGATGTCAGCACTCTTAAAGGTTTTAAAATACGTCATTTGCTCTTATTTCTGTTACATGGTTTTATGATAACCATTTTAAGTAGCTAGAGACCGTTACTCTAAATTGAGTTTCTCAGAAAGAGATTTTTTTTTAAACCATAATAACAACAAAGTTATTACTAAAGAGAAAGGATTTATTCCCCAAGTTGCTTTGCAAAAGTCAATCATGCCTGCAGAGGAACTTGATTAATGGTGCATAATCTACAGATGTTATGGAAGCATTGTAAGTGAGAATGTTAATTATCTAACTTTTTAGCAGAAAGATAAGAGTTTAACCTTTAGAAAAAGAAAGACAGGACTAAATAACTCATGGGAATTAGTAATGGGATAGTGAGCTTTTTATACTCACAATGGCAACTGAAATCCATCCCAGATGACAACTGACAGAAACACATGAACATCAGTTTTTACCAAGGCTGACACATAAAGAATCAGCAACCTCTTCAGCTTCATCCTGTATAAGAGCCTTCATCTCTAAAGTCTTCGAGCATAAATGCCAGAGGAAATTCATAACTATGGGTTTACTTGAAGGCAATTGAAACTCTAATAAAGACTCAAGAATTATCAAACTATTAGACTTCTGAATTTTCAGGATTCTCTCTAATACAGATGTTTATGAGGAATCATAGCTTTCCCATAATCTAATACACATTATTTGAAGACTGTTTTTGGTGTTTGTTCCTTGTTTGAGGGAGACAGACACTGATTTTTTTAAATAGAAGTTCATGAAATTATTTATATATAGCAATGCTCAAATTTTCCTTGCTGCCTGAGTTGAAGTTAATATTAAACAAGTAATTTCAGAAGTCATTTAGCTTAATTGTATGAATGAAAGAAGGCAGGAAAGACATTTTATTTTAGCAATACATAGTATTTCTTATAATACCTAGACACATAGGTGCTAGCTCTTTTTAATTGAAATGGACAAAGGCAACAACATAAGACCTTTAGACATAGGCCTTCTTAAAAAATTAATGCTTCCTTGGTATTCTTTAAGGAATCCTCTTCTTCCACCTTTTTGAATTTTGGTGTTCTTTAGACATTTGACCCTCAACTTTTTTCTCTCTTGCTTCACATGTTACCAAGGTAATCTGATTCTTGTACATTGTTGACTTCCAAGTCAATACCTCCAGATGAGCTTAATCATTTGAAATTCAGAAGAGCATATTCAAACACCCATTGTATACAGCAAGTATGAATCCCAGGCCACAAAATCACATGCCCCAAAAATAAGCTTTCTTTACTTTTCAATAATTGAATTTATTTCCATTAAGAACCCATTTCACCTGATAATTAAAGATTAATTTTAATAAGTTGAAGGAACAATTCGCGCTCTCCCCAGACTTGCTTTTAAATTCTGAGATCATGGGAGAGTTGGAGAGCAATCTGTTTACATACTCACTGTGTCATTTGCTGAGATGTCCCTGTCCCTGGTTGGTACTCTGTTCATCAATCCATAAAAACCAGTGCTGCAAACTCTTTGCTGACTGCATTAAGTTCAGCCCTCTTTCATCCACGTAGGAGACATTCTAAGGTATATGGAAAATCCTTTTTTGACCCCAAACCACTAATGGCTGTGGGAAAATCTGTGAAGCCCACTGCGGCCAGTCTACCTAGACATAGTAAAAGATGACTTATTCCTGTTCTTGCCCTTGCTTGTTGTACAAGAACACCATAATTTGCCAAATCTCCATACTCAAGTTAAATGAGAGAGGTCCCTTTCTTTCCTCTCTGAAATCCATAAGTCTTTTCTCTAGTCTAAGGAGGAGAAGAGAGTTACAGAAAAGGAATATTTTATCTTTTTTTCATGATGCATTTCTAAAAAAATCTTTCTCTATGTCAGGGCTTACACTTACGGAAACAAACTTGAGAATTAACTCTTTTTATCTGCTCTGTGTTGGTCATCTCTTCTCTTGCGGCAGTGAGGATGAAATATCCCAGCTGCTTGGACTAGGAGATCTACTGATTCCAGGAGAAAATATTAAAACATCATTTACATCTCAAAATGTTACCCTACTTCATCATTCTCTTCATATATATGTCCCATAGATAATATACACTCAATAGATCTAAAACTCATCATCTTCCACCCAAACCTGTCAGCTTTATGTGTGAATATCTCAGTGAATAATGTGATTGTTCATTTCATAAGCCCAAACGAAAACATCTAAGTGACCGAGTCCTCTGTAGCCCCAATGTGCAGGTAATAACACTGCCCTATTCATTCAAATTTTACACTAGATCTCTGATATGGTTTGGCTGTGTCCCCACCCGAATCTCACCTTGAATTGTAATAATCAGCATGTGTCAAGGGCAGGGCCAGGTGGGGATAACTGAATCATAGGGCAGTTTCCCCCATACTGTTCTCATGGTAGTGGGTAAGTCTCACCAGATCTGATGCTTTTATAAATGGCAGTTTCCCTGCAAACTCTCTCTTGCCAGCTGCCATATAAGACATGACTTTGCTCCTCCTTTGTCTTCCACCATGATTGTGAGGCCTCCCCAGCCATATGGAACTGTGAGTCCAACAAACCTCTTTCTCTCATAAATTTTCCAGTCTCAGGTATCTCTTTATTAGCAGCGTGAGAACAGACTAATACAATCTCTAATCAGTTTCTTGTTTTCTTCCTCCTGCAAAACAGAGTATTAGTTTTTCCCCTCATCCTTCCCTGCTTAGACTATTACATTAGCTCCAAACTGATCTAACTCCTCCCAAACTTGTCCTCCCTCTATTCATCCTTGACAACACTAAACAATATTTTCTTTAACATAATATACTAAACAGCTCTGTAAATATTTACTCTTTGTTTGAAACTCCACTCTCCTAATCTCCTTTAGTTAATTGCTGCCAGTTTCATAAGAATTAACAAGCCTCACAACTCTGAGAAGCTTTCCCTGATTTATCATCACCCCCACAACACTTCTTCAAATACATTGTGATATAACTTTTGGTTATTTGTCTCTCTGTCAACACTATAATGTTACAGGCGAGCCATGAATCATATATAAAAATGAGTATGCTTGTGTTCTAAGTGCCTTATGCAGAATATAATATATTAAATTAATTGAACAAAAGTGACACCAAGCCCGTCAATCGATATAACTTGCCAGGTGGTTCTAATTCTGGACACTGTTGCTGATACCAACATTCAGTTTTTTCTTAAAGTGTTTCCTTTATCTTGTGAATGTGGGTGTTCTTATCCCACTGAACAGCCACATGACTCACCATTTTATTCCACTGAGTGCATGTATGTGTGTGTATATATACTTAATCAATATTTTAAAAAGAAAAAATATATTAATACAATGGAAAACAAACACATTTTTAAGAAAAATCATTTACTAACCTAAATGGCTCGGTGGTAAGTGGCATTTACACCGTCATAATAATGTAAATAACATACATTAAACATCCAAAATAACAGTAAAACTAGCAGGGATAGAAAAAGGTATGAGGAAGTAAATAGCTGGGACTTAGAAGATAATATCTGAAAGTGAAAAGTGAGAAAGGAGAATATAAGTATATTATTTGGGAATATGGAAAGATATATACAAGGGCTTTGGAAGACATCAAACAATCTAGATGTTACCTAAGCAGCCTAATGCTATTTAAACAGACATTTAACAATCCTGCTTTACCACCTTCACCTCCACCACAGGTGTCTAGTGTTACCCAACTTCTGAGCCTTTTAGTAAGTCTCTAATTAAATCAAATAGATTGTTGGCCTTCCCAAACTGTAGGATTGAGCCTTCTTGCCTCTGCTTTGTCAGTTACCAGTAGCCCTGCTGGCGTACAGGCTTGGAAACTTTGGCTGCAGGATCTCCTATTGCCTCCTCTCCTATTTTCCTTGTTCCGAAGGGTTTACATCTTTAAAAATATTTATGTATAGAACTTTTAGTAGGCACTTCACATAGCGAAAAGGCAATGGTTTATATTCAAACTGCCTTTTTTCTCTCTCTCTCTATGATTTCTCTCATCATTCAAATGTTCTCCTGTCACTCTTATTCACAAAACATTTTCATTCAGGTAATTAAGTTGTCCAGAACAGGTAATAGCAAAACTTAGAAATTCCTGTGACTTTTCAGTTGTCCTCTCTCTCAGCTTTGGCACTGGACCTCATGGTGAGTGAGGCTTTGTCTCTATTTCCCAACCATGTGCTTCTTTTCTTCTTCCTGTCATTCATAACTCAGGTCCTGTAGGGACTGGGAAGAGGGAGTAAGAAAGACAGGTAGAGAGCAGGAAAGGTCTTACTTTACTGGGTTATTGGTATGTCAGCCATCTGGGGTTGGTGCTGTCTAAACTTGTGCATTCAAAAGGGAATCCTTCCCTTGTGGACTTCCTTTACACATATTTGGAAGACACCACCCCCATGTCTTATCCGCACACCCTGGGAACATCCAAATGTAGCTCAGCTGACATAGTGAAGACTCTCCTCTGTGGTGTTGCTTACATATCACTCTTCAACCTCTGGCAACCCGCCCTGCTCAGACTCTCCGGATCCCACAGTACATCCAGCCAAACTTTCTAGCACAAAGCTATCTCTCAAGCCCACTGCAGTCTGTAGATCCTGTGGCTTGATAAACACTTAAGAGTACAAGTGGCTTCCAGGGCAGCCTTATCTCTTCACTGTCCCATCAGTGCAACTGCCCAGTCTCAGCCTTTGCCTTTAGGATTTTCTAGAAATGGACCTGACACCATCTTATGTGCCTCAATATGCAGTCAACCCAAGCCATGCTCTTAAGGTGTTCCCTTAACGAGCCTCAGATCAGCATAAGGTGAGAGAAAAGCATGTTATTCCTTTCCCCGTGGGTGGTGAGGATACTATGAGAATGCAACAAATTTCTTAAGAAATATTTTTCTTAGTCCCTTCAATCTCAATGCTTTATTTACTTAAGTAGGCGTTGGGCTAAAAATTATAAAACCTGTTTGGGGCATTTCCTCGATAAGTTAGGAGTAAGTGGTGTAGAACCTCATTCTGGAAGGATTTGTTCTCTCTTCTTTCTTTCTCTTCATCTTGAAGCCTCATTCAAACATGAACTACAAATAGCCATATTTTTTTCAGCCTCTTACACTCTAACTAGCCACGTTTAACAAATCATTTAACCTCCATAAAATGAAATGATTGACCATAATGAGCTATGGGAGTCTTATCTACAAAAAAGCAAGAGTTTCATACATAGAAACTGTGGAAATGTTTATATTTGCTTGCATAATACATACATAGTATCAACACAAGAGTACCTTATAACTTACTTCAATATATTTTGTAGATTTTATCTACATATAAATCTTTAATACTCACTTAATAAAACCAAGTACAGGCTAAAATTTGGAATAAATGGGACACTGGTTCACTGCTGTTGGGATTGTAAATTGGTACAATTACTTGGAAACATAATTTGGCATTTTCATGTAAACTTGAACATCTATGCGGTCTACAACCCTGAAGCTCTATATTCGTAGGCCTATATCCCAGAGAAACTCTTGTATGTATGTACCAGGAGACACATACTGAAGTGTTCTTGGTAGCACATTCATAAAAGTGAAAACCGGAAACAGACAAAAGTCCATCAACAGTAGAATGCATAAATAAATGGTGATATTTTATACAGTGGACTACTACATAGCAGTGACAATGAATGAACCACCACCCATGTCAATATGCACGAATTTCAGAAACATATTGTTGCGAGAAGAAAGCAAGTCACAGAAGAGAAACCAGTGTGTGATTCCGTTTATATAAAATGCAAAACTGGCAACAGTGACTACAGTGTTTAAGGATACATAAATTGTAAAACCCAATAAAGAAAATTAAGAGAATGCTAAGACTAAAAATGGGTTGCTTCTGGGGTTGAGTAAGAGGTATAATCAAGGAGGATCATACAAGGGCTTCTAAGGTTTATTAGTTGGGATCTAAACATGAAAGAAAGAAGCAACTTTCAAGTATTTGCATCACAGACAATTGAATCAGGAATTACTGACTTAAGTGATGGAAGAGCTAGGGAACCAAATAGGAGAGTAAGGTAATGCCGTTATTAGCAAAGGCAGAAATTCACTATAATCTCTGGGTCAAAGAGAAAACGGGAGGAGGTTGTATCAACAGGTTCTATAAACTAGAACCACATGGGCCTGTCTGGAGCTTTGGAGAACACACAGTCAGGGAAGCCACTCAAGATGGGTGGGGAAAGGACATCATGGTTTCTCACTTCCTCCTTGACTTCCAGTTTCCTGCCATGAATCACACTGACCTGACACAGGTACAACTGAACTGGGCTAATGTAACCTGCAAGAGCCATCCCTCTTGTGATAGAGAACAAGG
Organism: Theropithecus gelada; assembly: GCF_003255815.1. NCBI lineage: Eukaryota > Metazoa > Chordata > Mammalia > Primates > Cercopithecidae > Theropithecus > Theropithecus gelada. Next base: position 6,164,259 of record NC_037669.1, on the reverse strand, counting down.
GAGCTGAGTGCCAACAGGCCCAGGACAAGCACAGTAGGAAGGTAAATTCTTTTCCTTATGCAAGCGGTGAGTACCTAAGTGTCTGTTTTACTATTTATTTTTACAGTAAATATATACATTGTATATGCTCCCTTTTATGTGTGATATACATATATTTGCCCTTTTTTAGCATGAGGAAAAATATTTGGCTTAGTGAATGATATCAGTAATTTTGGTGCACCACAGAGATACACGAGTTTTCCAGACTAAATTTTTTTATGTTAAATCTTTTAAAATTCCAATCAGTATCCACATTAGTAAAATGGACAGAACCATACCTACTTTGCAGAGTTACATTAAATTCTAAGGGAGATAGCATGCATAAGAGGCCTAATGTTGTGACTGGCACAAGGTGGAACCTCAGCAAAAGTGAATGACCAGGCTCTTTTCTTAATGTAGCTGTGAAAAAGCTAGTAAAGCTATTTCTGAATTCAGGACTTGACCAGAAAAGAAAAAAAAAAATCATAAATGTTCTAAAGAAGAAATTAGCATGCTTCTTTGTGTTTTTAGTATTATATTCATGCTTTGCTCCTGGCATATTCAAAAGCAGGAGCCAACACTAGGAATTACCTCAAAAAGATGCCACTATTACAGCATCCATTGTTGAGAGGGGTTCAAGGAGAAAATATGCTAAGTACATGAGGAAGATTGGCCATACCTCCCACAAGAAAAGATTTTAAAGGAAGCAAGAGAGACTTAAAATCGCTCCCCATAAACAAAGGCAGGAATGTGTAGTTTATCGAGAGTTGAAATAATCCCACAGCAGTGCAGTGAATTTTCATTGATATATAAGTGGTTGCCTATTATTTGCAACAATGAAGAGGACTAATTTAACACAAGAATGTAGCTGAGAGGCAATGCTGGCTTAATAATAGGTTCATTCTCCGCAGGAATTCCTATGAGTGAGTAGGGGAAATAAGGATTGTTGCGAGGTAGGGAAAGGAAGGCAGAACGACATGACTGCGAACCGCATGGCTTCTTTGCTTAGAAGTCTATTACACGAATGTGCCAAGGAGCTGTTTCAGTGCCCTACTGTGTGAGTCAAGAAAGTGACTCCAACTTGACAAAGTACAAACGGTAAAGACTGGGTAAAGCTGACAGGCCTCAGGGATCTCTGTTACTGACTGTTACCTTTAGAGTGTGGTTGGCAGAAGATGGAAGTAGCCCCTGGCACACACAGCTGCAGGTGCACAACCCTAACAGGGGTGCAGAGCAGCGGGGGAAGGAAAGGTATGCCCTTCACTGGAATCCAATTTGTTAAAGGAAACTGTACATTCTGTGAAACTATTTACCCTGATTTGGAAATTAGTGGTTGCCTTAGCAACACTCGAATCCCATGAGGCTCACACACACACAGTGCTAATTTCAATTCATGGACACCTTCACGGGTGAGGAATGCAAACAGTAACTTGAGCCTTCCATTTGCCATGCCTCTCATAGGAAATGAGACTTTCCTCAGCCTCTAAACATGTCCTGATAACAGCTCCCATTGATTGATACCTTCTATGGATACGATGCCAACTACACATTTGATTTTATTTGACGGTCACATGCAAGGCTGTGAGGCTGGTAATGTGACTCCACTTTACAGATGAGAAATGAGCTGTGGATATAACTTTCCCAAGCTTACCCAGTGGTGATCTGAAGGTTTTATCTCAGATCTGGTCACTCCAAAATTCCATGCTTTTTCAGCATTTCTAGCATCGTTAAGAATGATATAAGCTTCTAAAGATGCAAAGTACCTTGAAGGTTATCCTGCACAGTGCCCTCAGTTAAAGCATGAGGAAATCAAGACACAAGAAGATCAAGAGATTTGCTTGAGATCATGTGTCCACTACTGGCAGAGGTGAGAAGAGAATTCTGGTTTCAGGATCTTATTGCAGGACTGATTTGTTGAAGGCCACCTCTGAACTATCCAAACTGTGATGTTCTCATTGTTGGACTACGTCTCATTTATTTTGCTATAAAGGATGTGCAATGAGTGGTTGTTAAATAAATGAAGAATAAATGGCACCTTCCAATACCTTCCTCATGCACTTCCCACACAAATGCTGTAGTGTAGGAATAGCAGGCTGGACCTGGGAGGAGGCAAGTAAGGTGGCCAGGGTGCATGATTCAGGAGGCATCCACTCTCAGGGCCATGAAGCCCCTCACTGAGGAGTTCTGGCTCTGAGGAATAATTACTCTCACCTGTAACAAATAAAGAAACTGTTTTGGTATCATGTCCAAAATAACCAGAAAAGGCCAAAATCCTGATCTAATTCCAGTTTATATTTGCTCCAACTTCAGTTCCTTTACAGATCAACAGATTTTATTTTTGGAAGAAAACATAAAGGTCTCTTACCCTAACCTTGACTCTCTTGTACTTGTAGCCTCATAAAAGTGTGAGCTGAGTTTTCATACAGAGATAGGTGTTTTTAAAAAGGAAATCAGTTGCTTGGGTTTTTTTCAAGGTGAGAAAAAAAAAAAAAAAGTCAGTGCTCTAGAAGTGCGCTTCTCAAAAATGTGATGTGCGTATACATCTCTTGAGGATTGTTTCCGATGCAGGTTCTGCTCCAGTAGGTCAGGGTGAGACTCAAAACTGTATTTAGAAGAAGCTCCTAAGTGATGCCAACAGTGCTGCCCTATAGACTACATATTGAGAAACAAGGTTTTTTTTTTTTTTAAGGAATATAAGAGACAATTGTATCATTGAGCAATTCCTCTTACTTGAAGTACATTTTCCTGTAAGTTGCTATTGTCCTCCATACTTCTATCTACTAGTAATACATTTAGCAATACTTCATATTTCAATGTTACACATAAATGTTAGCAGCATCTACCCCTTTTCATCAGAAAGATCCTGACTTCCCTAACTATATGAAGCTCTAAAATATTCAAATATGTATGGACAAACCAGGCATAATGGCACTCTCCTGTAATCCCAGCTACTTGAGAGGCTGAGGCAGAAGAATAGCTTGAACCCAGTAGTTTGAGTCCAGCAACATAGCAAGAGTCTCTCTCTCTCTCTCTCTATATATATATATATATAATATAATATAATATATATATTATATATACACACACACACGCATATATGTAACAAGTGTTTATCATCCATTTATCAATGTAGAGAGAGCAGTAAGTTGATAACATAATTGTCACTGGAACTGGGCACCACTGGAAAAAAAAAAAAAAAAAAACAAACTGAAACTTGAATCTAGAAACCAGAACCCTGGACCAGCTTAGCTTACTATGATCTAGCTGAGTAACTTCAGGCAAATCATGTAATGTCTCTTTGCTTCCATGTTCTCATTTATAAAATGAGGTCATGGAATGAGGGGATTCACAAGTCCTCTTCTAGCTCTGATAATCTACGTTTCTCTCCATGGTGTGGATATTGCATAATCACACGGACTGTAATTCAACTAAAACCAAAGTAGAAATAAAAACCGGGAGGATTCCTGTATTGTGTTGAGATAGCGTCGTACGGGTGTAACATTTTAGATCCAAAGCATTAAAGGTCACTAATTTTCACAGATCCCTCCAAAGGTTTGCATGCTCAGCTGCTCACGTCATAAAGTATGCTCAGACACTTTTTCTGTCCGTAATACAAGGAATCATGTTTATGAGGTATTCCATCTGTGCCTACAGCAGTCAGCCTGCGGTCGACAGGAATATGAGAGTCAAACAGCAGATTCGCTTTGCCTTTGGGTATTCACAGGACTAAACTCTTTTCTGTGCCACTGCCCTTCTTTCATGAGCTGACCCTCCCTTCTCCAAATCACCAGAATCTCAGAGCCACCATACTGTCACGCTCACCATATTGTCATCTAGCTATCCAAAGTCCCCTGCTTCAAAATCCCATTAAGACCTGGCCTCCTCCACCGTACCCTTATGCTCCAAAATTACCTCTCATTCTTCCTTTTCGTGGCCTTATCAAAACTTTTATTTCATTAATGCTCTCAGCAAGTTGTTGAAAAGTAGTATTTCTGGTTAATTCTAAAACAAAACAATGGAGGCAGTCTTCATTTAAAATTCCTGATGCATCATACAGTAAGTGTTTTGTTTTCCTGATCCGCTATCCTCCTACGAAATACTCCCTTTGTGCCTTCCCATATGTGTAAGATTACCTTGATTTTTTTTGTAAATGCTTTAACCCAGTGCTGGTTTTAGGATTCCAGGACCTTATTAGGTAGTCATCTGAGATATAAGAACCACAGCCCTGTTCCTGGTGGAGAAATGTATCCAACAGTAGACAACTCAGGAAGCATGCCTTTGAACTGAAAGACACTGGCTGTTTTTCACAGTCATGGAATTGGTCAAGACTTAGTGATGTATTCATTCATCAAACACTTACAGCACTCTTATCATGTGCCAAACACTGGACTGAGGTACAGAAAACTTAAAAGCAAAAATGAATAAGGAATAATATTAACCTTCAAGAAATGTATAATTTAGGCAGAGAGATAATAAATAGCTTATTGCCATTCTTTGTAATAACTGTGTTGATGAGATGAGAGGCCAATTTGGCAAAAAGATGTGCTTAGATACAGATCTATCTGAACTTGAACATTGTCTCCACCACTGACTTTTGAATTTTAAAAATTCAAAAATTATAAGTACACTTTGCAGAGTTTTTCAGAGAAAACACAAATTTAAAAAATCATCCTGGTATCAGGGTAATTGGCATTGAAGACATTATGTATCTGGCAACTATTGTCATTTTATTTCTACAGTGATAAAGAAAGCACAGATTGCATTACACATAGAAACATAAATGATTCTGATTTCATGAATCCAGGGAGATTTCCAAAACTTGGCAATGGCTTAGAAGAACACGTATAATTTTGTGAATGAATGAGGAGGAGAGAGCGAGGGTTGTAATGGTTATCAGGCAAAGAGGGCGATGCGTACAAAGGCACAGAAAAATATGATAGTTCAGGGGCAGTTGTTGGGTCTGTGTGGCTGCAGCAGAGGACCAGGAAACTGACTGGTGAGGTTGGAGAACAGACCACAGAAGGACTTTGTATTAATGTTTCTGTTTGCGTGGGATAAGCCAGAGTTATGCCTGCTGTCCAAATTAATTAAAAGTGCAAATTCTCACTCTTAACCTTCCAGGATAAATCATGGTCACCCTACTGACATTTCAAGTTGAGAAGTTTTGATCTAACCTGAAAGCTATGAAGAGTTCCCAAAAAAAGTGAGGCTGGGGAAATGACATGATTAATTCTAGTTTTAGGGAACATTCTGGCAATTATGTGAGCAACGGTGGAGGACGGGTCAGAGAGGACAACGTGGAGGCAGGTAGAATGTGGAAGTGAAGTCAGTATAAATCGCACTTGCAGCTATAGGGTCTGAACTGCAATCAGAGTTAGTATTTATCATCCACTTGTTTCTCACTTATTCCGTGGCCGATGGGGTTCTAAATGTTTATCTGTATTATCTCATTTAAACCTCGTCACACCATTCCAAGATGGGTGTTATTATTATTATGTCTCCTTTTATGTGAGGATACTGAGACAGAGAGAAGGTAAATTATTTGCTGAAGATCCCAGGAGGATCCAGATTCAAGCTCATGGGCTGACTCGACCCCCAGATCCCATGTTTGCGGCCAGTAATTTCCATTACAACTACATAGGACTTAACCAATGATGACTGATGTCAGGATCCCAGCCAGTATTTGCCTAGGTAAATATAAAGTCCAGTTTTACCTCAACTCCTCTCTTTCTTTTTTTTTGCCCTAGAATTTTCTAGGTATTATGATTCATTGTTCATTGGAGGGCATCGGGCAGCTTACTCACCCATCAAACTGGAACTCAGATAAGTCCCCGTGGCCTGTAGTAGACCAGAAATGTTCTGGACTCAGGCTGCCTAGGGACTTAGCAATCTCTCTTCTGCTGTTTCTGTCATATCAAGAAAACAACAACGACAACAACAAAAAGCAAAAGTTTAAGATTTCCATTCCTGATATAGGCATGTCAGTGAAATAATAAGTTTCGTTTTTTAAAGTGCATTTAAACAACTTTTCCACATGTAAAAATGAGACTCAGTTGTCCATCACCTCCACTTATACAAGAGGAAAAGTTCCTTTCCAAAATTTGCTGTAATCCCTACTTACACTATCTCACAATTATTCTTCCAAAGATGACTAAAAGTGGTAATATTTATCCTTCTGTGAAAAATGTGTCCTTACTATCATAAAAGAGAATGACATTGATATATTTTCCAACGTTTAGGTTGAACAGTGCTATTCATGGTTATTTGAATACATCGCAAAAAATACTGCTGTTGGCTTTGGAAACAGGATGACTGATCTGTGACATTTAGGAAATAGAATTAGAAGACTAAGAACTGATTGCATGTGAGACATGACTAAAAGGAAAAAGTCAAGGATGTTTCTCAAGTTTTTGTCTTGAGTGAGTAGATGGTGATTCATGTAATTAGTTAGGGATCATAGTTGGAGGGACTTCTTTAAGTGTTGAACAGGATGTCGTGAGTCCAGTAAATAGTTGTTGGTATGAATAGATGAATGAATGAATATAACAATTAAAAATAGCATTACTGACATGAAAAGATAATAGAGAAGTTCATTTAAAATGGAACCAGTTCAACCAATTATTTCAAGGTTACCTGACAAATTTGAAGCATAATGATTTGGATGTCTTCCATTAGCTGGGTGATGAGGAGAATAAATGGAAGTATTGACATAGGTGCATATGACAGCAGAAACTTACACATCCTGCTGAAGATATTTGGAAACTGATTAGTGAACATTAGGCAGGGGTGTCCAATCTCTGGCATCCCTGATCCACATTGGAAGAGGAATTGTCTTCATCCATACAGCTAGAAAATGTGAGGTCTGAAATAAAATACACTAACATTAACGAGAGCCGATGAGCTTAAATTTAAAAAAAAATGCAAACAAATCTCATAATGTTTTCACAAAGTTTACAAATTCATGTCGGGCCACATTCAAAGCCATCTGGGGCTGCAGGTTAGGCAAGCTTGATATAGACTACTTGCATAATTCTGTTTCTTATAATCTGTTCATGTAATTTTAATTTATTAAAAATATTGGCCATTAGTTTGTTTTTAATACCTTGCATAATGTTATGTTAGAAATCTGTTCTAGTCCTCCATAGGCTTGAACTCTACTCATGGCTCAATTGCTCAAGGTATGATAGTGAACTCTGAAAGATTATGGAAGTCTTGGCTAAAATTGTCATTTTTTTTCTGTTTTAATTGGATTTTTCCTGTGTTCGAGAAGATTAATAGATCCTTGATTTAAATGGTAGAGATAACTTATAAAATTGCTTCTAAAATATCTCAAAATTTTTATTTCCAAGGACATCCTTTCTCAGCCAATGATAGCATTCTTGCTGACACACTCATATTGTCTATCTCTGTCCCAAAGGTGGGGAGGATTTCTGACAGATAGAGACACTTCCGCAACCATGCCAAGTGACTGCCAACTTGGACATATGTACAGAGCAGAGAGCATGCTAAAGTTCCTTATGCAGAGAGCCAAGAGCCCACTGACATTCACCAATGACTGAAGAACGTGTCAACATCGCTACAGCATAGTCTTAAGTTTGGAGTGAGCCCTGTGAAAGGTTCTGGAAAGGAGAAGATGACCACCTGGGTGGGGCACCACTCTGCTATGTATATGTGCCTCATTTGGCATCCACTTTGCATGTCTACTGCTGGGCTTCCATCTGTCGAATCTCAACATAATGTCAGAGATATAAACTGGAGATTCCATGGCTACAAAAGGCATTTTTCTGCTGGCTGCCTGATGGCTATCTGGGGATGTAAAATTTAGAAAGCAATTCTTGCTGACTGACCCTCTTATATGGTATGTACATTTTAATTTTAACTCTGCAGAATGTTTGTTTAACCTCATCAACATATAACTTCAAAAAAATCTTTACAAATGAAAAAATACAAGTAAGAGAATACACTCCATGACATTAATATAAACTCAGATAATATACAAGTTTGAGTTAAATTTTGAGATGTTTTCCCTTTTATCTATTAACCGTATACCTAGAAAAATATAGTATTAATGGAAATGCAATTTACCTGGTAGTATATGTCTAAATTACAACTGAATCACAATGTCTAAACTTTTTCAGAATAAATAGATCTAGGACTTGGAAAATATTTTTCCAATTATGTTTAATTAAAATTTCCAAACTTTATCTATAATATTAGTATTTTAGCCCTTTATTAACTATATTTAGTTGTATATCTCATTGAAAGAACTAGTTAATCAAAAATACATCAATAATTTTGGTCAGTTTTATTTTTCCTTCTTTTGATTCTTATAATTCAAACATATTCTTAGTTTTTTCTATATAATGCTAAACATTTCATTCTTATTTCACATGTAGACCAGAGGTGTTTAAATATATCTTTTTTGTGTATATAAAAGATGATAATACGTTTAATCATAGCTTGGGAAATATTGAAAAACTAAAGGGCCTTTTAAAGAATGGCAATGGATATCCCAGAGTATCTTGGCTTGGTCTGTAGTGGTTAATCTTCCTCAGAGAGTAACAATATAGCCCTGTCTTTAGAACTTGATTATGATGGAGTTGCAGGCCTTGTTATGCTATGATGATTTTCTCATTGAACAGCTGATCTGCTTCTTGTGTCTGTGTGTGTGTGTGTGTGTGTGTGTGTGTGTGTTCCTGTGCATGGGCACATGTGAATGCTGATGGTGCTTTTTTTTTTATTATTATACTTTAAGTTCTAGGGTACATGTGCACAACGTGCAGGTTTGCTACATATGTATACATGTGCCATGTTGGTGTGCTGCACCCATTAACTCGTCATTTACATTAGGTGTATCTCCTAATGCTATTCCTCGCTCCTACCCCCTCCCCACAATAGGACCCAGTGTGTGATGTTCCCCTTCCTGTGCCCAAGTGATCTCATTGTTCAATTCCCACCTACGAGTGAGAACATGCAGTGTTTGGTTTCCTGATGGTGCTTTTTTGTTACAAAGCAAACAAACAAACAAACAAACCAGCATCTTTTATCAGCCCACCCTACAGTGACTCCTAATGAGTTACATCCTTGTGTAGTCAATCTCTCTTTGAGTGTGCATAAAATCTGTGAATATATCTCACCAACAGGAGGTGGAGCTTGCAGTGAGCTGAGATCCGGCCACTGCACTCCAGCCTGGGCGACAGAGCGAGACTCCGTCTCAAAAAAAAAAAAAAAAA